>NC_090707.1:17336069-17373569 GCF_040954835.1 Lepisosteus oculatus
GAAATGCCAAAAAAAAAACGGTAACAGTACTTCCCATAAAATAAACACATTAAAATGTTCCAGACAATCCATGCAGCCTCTCCAATCAATACTGTATTCACTGTGAATTGAACATTTCTAATGAAAGGGTCAATGCTGATTATACTGGAAAATTATTTACGAGAAATTACACAACTGTGTCCTTATGAAAATGTTACTTTTTTATCATTGTAAAAATACAGGTATCAAAACACCTCTATCATCTGACAGGATGAGTTAGCCAACAAAGGCAGAAAAAGACATAAATAGGAACATTTTATTTTTATGACCACCCCATCCCTGCACCTTATTGATCCTTTGTTTTGTTTTTTAATAAAGCTTTGAAAAACCCAGCTCACTATTTTTGGCACTTTGATATTTAAGCATCTTAAATGCATAAAGCTAAATTAAGCGAATGACACAATAGCAACCTGAGAAAAGCAGGACCCAGAATGAAGAAGAAGAGTGAAAAGGGTCTGTTGTAAGTTTCTTACCTGCCATGTTAAGACTGCTCACTTGGCAGTATGACGAGGCTCTGTTGCCAGAAGACAGATAATGTGGAAACTGATTGTATTTGCATAAAACAAGTATGAAACAGGGCTTGGACACTCACGCCACATTTGTTGTTACTGAGCGGGTCAGAGGGAGCGCTGTGCCTGGAGATTCCACTGTGAGGTGGACACTGTGAAGTGAACGAGAGGACCGTGGCACTTGCAGATAATGCTGATGAGCTTCAGGAATTGCTGAACAATGTTTAATGACAAGGCAGGTCTGAAGATCAGCTTCAAGAAGAGGAAGATCATGCAAATGAGAAGAAAACAAGTACCAAGTTCAGATCAGCCTGGAGAGGTCAAACCACCTTAATATCTATATTCATCTTGACAGCGCTACTGAATATTTACAGGAAGAAAAATATCAAAATGGGAAAGAGGGAATGAGTTTTTACAACTCAATGAGACATGAGGTTTATAGCAGGAGTAGGTAAAAGCCTGGGTATAAATAAGCAAAACTATACTGTTTCACAATGATAATGCAACAATTACTTTTATGTCAACAGTTTATTGGACACGGTATTTTCAATTATATGCAGATATGTTTGTTCGCTGTATGAATAGTATTGCCCTTTTGAACAAGAAAATACTGATCACCTAGTGATCCTAGATCACTTATTAGCATGAAAGAAAGTGCCTAGAGAAAGACATTCTACTTCAACGGGCAGCGGACAAGTCCAGAAAAACCAGGGAACCTGTTCTGTGAGGGACCGGCCATGTCCTGAAAGGCAGAGGGGTTATTACATTCGACAAGGACCATCTGATTCATCTGTATAATTGCTTTCAGTGGCTACATGCACAAGGAATTCCAGGGAAGACATAACCTGCACATCAACAGAATGACCGTGACTCGTTATCTGTGTGAAAATCATTTGCATGCTCAGAGGCTGTTCAGGAGCTGCAAGATGTTAAATGAAATTACTATCTTTTGTATGATCCAGTAACATCTGAGGTGGCAGCGGAGAGGGGGGTGGCGAGATATCACAGTGTGTGTTATGGCAGTGGTTGCATCGTTCAAACCAACCTGTGGCGGAGGTGTGATAATGTGGTGAGGCATATGCTTCAACACAGGAATTCCTTCGTTTCAACCTTACTGCCCAGAAATACATTAAACAGTAAGGAAAGGGAAAATTGGCAAGGGTCGATTTTGCATGCCTTCCAAAAAAAAAAATGTAAAACCTCTCGGTGGCCAGCCTTTTTCTCTTAGTCCAACATGTGTGGGACCAAATCACTCCCGTCAACAGGAGACAACTCTGGCCAGTCATCTTTCACCAGTGGGTTACAGCTGCTCCTACACAGAACATTTCACAGCAGTCTGTCCAGAGGCAGGTTTGGTCTGAACATCAATTTGCCAGGATTGTTCTGTACTCATGAAAATCGTACTGGACTTAATACTTTCATTTTGACAGTGTGTCACACCTCATACAGAAAATATATTATTGTTTGATCTGTATTTCACATGGTCCATGATTTTCTCAATATTTAATGATTAAATCCATTTGACCTAACTGTTGCATTTTTGGATCATCTTTGGTGAATTAGCATACAAACTAGAACCACAATGGTGGAATTTGTTTCTGCAACGGGTTAAGGAACAAGGGAAACAGAGAAGAATAATTGCAGGATTCAGTATCCTTGTATTATATATGAATATATTTTAAACTATAAAAATTACTCAAAACAAGTTGTAAATACAATAATGGTATATTGTAAGTTTAGATCTAGTCCAGATGAAGGTCTGTTATAATGACACTCCACTCAAAATCTTAAAATAGCCTTTATATCACATCATAATTATATCAAATGGAATATGTAAAAGAAAATCAGTTTGATTTTTTGATACATTTATATTTATGCATTTCAAGCTGTTGAGGATATATCATTAATCAATGATTCAATTTGACTTCATCATTTAAAAGCAAAGTAGGGAAGGACCACGTTATATAAACATTATATTTATGTAACATATAACCTTCGGAAACAAATTTTTAATGTTGCTGTGGATCTGACAGAGTTTAACAAGAATTCTATGAATCTGATTACTTACCAATATCACCCCATTTATTATTGTTACTCAGAGGATAACATGGGCATGTAAACCACTCTTTTAGCATGTTTTAAAGTAGAGGTTGTTTGTCACTGTTCAATCTTCCATCTTCAATATACACCCTATCTTATTCTGACTGTTGAGCAGCTTAGATTTTAAGGAGGCATTCCATGTATGATGTAAATTATGCCTCACATTATCATGACATGAGCATGCAGGTAATACTGCCCTTTGTTTAAATCCATATTGATGACACTAAAACGCCTTTAAAAAAGAACAAGATATTAAAAATGATGCTCGCTCTAGGAACTGCGAATAGAAATGCGGAATGCCAAGCACACTTGTCTATTTTACTTATTTTGTGCCTCTGTTTCATATTCTTCCCAAATAGCAAGGTTATTTTCCTCAAGGGTTCAGGAGGGCATGCTATTCCATTTCTTCAGAAAATTGTTTCTCAGGATTTCAATCTTCACTGCGAGATATGACAAAACACAATATCAAGAACACTTATGTTTTTTATCTGCCATATTTTCAGGGTATAAATAAAAGATCAGTATAAATTTGAGTCGAGTGCCCCAGAACGTACATGTAAGAGATAGATATAAAAAGGACTACGGACCTTGGGACTGGCCTGTTATGCATTTTCTTCCTGAATGGAAGAATCACCACTGCACTCTGCCAAAGTATGTCATTTGTCATCCTTGAAAATAATTACAGAGTTGGTTAAAAAAACCAACAAGCTTAGGTGCCTTCTAATTAATACAAAATGTCTTCCAGGTTCTTCAAAAATGTTTCATTTTTCATTTCGTAACTACCTGTAAATGCCTGTGTCTTTTTAAAAGAGATTTTAAATGTCAGTGTGAGTGACACATGGAAGCTTTCTTGAAACAGGAGACCTTTTCTTCAGTTATGGACATGCTGAGTAATCAAGAAGTACTAAATTTACTGAACGTGTCTAAGAAATTTAGCATCTTTAATAAGCACAGAATACAACGACACTACCTTTCGTAAGCGAAGACACTAAAATGGAGGACCCAGTAAACAACAGTTGTCTCGACAAAAGATGAGCCTTCCTTCGGGGTAGGAGAAAAATAATGAACCTTTTTTGAAAGTTTCCGAGCATTCTGCAAAAACTGGGATAACTGTCTCTTTGGCTCAATCTATTAAAAGGAAGCAGAGTAATGTTTCGAAAATGGTTTCAGGAAAAGGTAAAAGAAGCTGATGTTGATGAAATCTGTTTCGCTCCTCTGAAAGATGTATTGCTCTGAATTTGTATCTAATCTTGCTCCATCTGTTCCTTCAGTTAAGAATCTGGAATACTTGATAAACCAGCTTTTGATTGTGTAAAACAAAAAAAGACTGTCTTTGAAGCCAGGGGTTTACAGTAATGAAATTTTACAACAGGCAAGATCATTTTACCAGGATGTATCTTGTATCATATTACATAAATATAACTTGGCAGAATGAATTAAAGTTGTCAGTTAAGCCTTCTATAGCTGTATATCTGTATATAGAGCTAAACTTTTTTAATACACAAAACCTAAGCAAAGAAGTGGCATTATAGATGTACTTGATTGGCATTACAATTCAAAAGGCAATAAAACAGTACAATTGCTGAAAGATTCACTTTTTCATTCACTTAACCTTACAGTTTTTTTTTTTCTGGCTGCCCAGAGGTCAGATTCTAACAGAGCGCAGTGCAATTGGGGCAGTTACTGTTCATGTCATATTGATGCATTACAAAGTACATAAGGTCATACTTCTATACACATACATTATCAAATCTGAAAGAGAAATATTTGATAGTGATCCTTAAAGCTGGTCATAGAATACATGAAAGAGACAGGGGGATTGCTGTGCTGAAATGACATTCCCCCTCGCAAACTAAGAGGGTCAAGCAATCAGGATCCATGGGGTTATATGTCAGCACCATTATCTAACACTGTCCTAAATGATCAATGAGGTAAAATAAAATGATCACAAGCTAAAACAGCCTGGCTAATGAAAATAGAACAGTTTACGTTTGCTTTGCAGTATCCCCCCGTGACACAAACATGCACAAGACAAATCTTTCCACTAATGTGTTTAACATCATTCCAAAGAGAATCTTGGCTGCTTTTTTGAATAAGAAAACCCTAACATCAAACTCCTAAACATGGTGTTCCAAAACCATTTTTCATTTTAGTATTTTGAATACTTTCAGAGTATCCTGCAAGGTTACACTAACGGCACCAACAACAACTTTTAAAACACCAATACTTTCTGAGATCCCGCCAGCTTGAAATGTGATATTAAGAATTTTGCAATTAAGAACACACAGTGTTACAGTGACCAGACTGTGCTCTTCAAAAATTAAATTTGAATGGATTTAATCCATCTAAGCAAGACAGGTAGAATTACATTAAGTATTCTTGTACCATAAAGTAGAACGAAGCCAAGAATGTATGCATAAAATGTCTTTCTTAATTATCAACTAGTTAATATTTTCATTGACTGCCAATCTTAAGTGAGCGAGATTTCTTTTAAGGCTGGGTACGCTGGTGTACCCTTTTCTCAAGCACTAAAGAGGACCCTATCCTTTCATTAGCTCTGCAGTCCCCTTCTCCAGAGCTCAGCTTGTCCACCTGGTCTCTGGGGAATGTGGGGCAACTGAAGCAGGGATAATGAGGAACAATGTGTCTCTTTTGCGGATGGTTTTGAAATGGACATCCCTCTAGGGCTGCGGCAATCAGAAACTGTTTTAGAAAAGAATGATATATGCAGCCTCAGTCCTTATGCCAGCAGAACATGGAAAACACTTCTTTCCATAGCACATGAGATGCCAAGAGGCAAACCTAAATCAACAGCTGACATTTTCTGTATCATCTTCATATAAGGATTTTTTTTTTATCCAACAATGTTACAAAGAAAATCTTTTCGTTGCTGAGTTTTTGGAAATTCTTAGAAGTAGCATGTGATTTGGGTTCTATAATTTGGGAAAATATCAAATTTTAATAAATGTCCTTTTTCTTTTCAAATGAACTTTATTTAAACCTGTCCTTATCGAACTGAATACTGTTCTGGGCTAACGTCTGACGATATGTGAAAATTTAAAAGTGAAATTTTCTGATTCTATAATTTAGCCTCATAAAACAGTCATTTCTGGGAGCATCTTTGGCAGCAATTACTTCTGGCATTTTTCTAGTCCAGCCTTGCACAGTGGGATGGTGTCAATTTGCTTATTCATCCAGGTAAAATCGCTCTTGTTCTGACTGACTTCAGGATATTTGGTGGACAACAATTGTCAAGTCTTACCATAGATTTTCTATTGGATTCATGTCCGGAGTTTGACACATTCAAAGACATTCACTCTCTTCTTGGCAAATCACTCCAGAGTGACTTTGGTCTTGTGCTTCAGGTCATTGTCCTGCTGAAACGTGAAACGTCACCCAGTTGTAGGTTCTTGGGAGATGAAAGCAGTTTTTCCTCTGTGGTCTGCCTGTACTTTGTGCCACCCATCCCCCCATGAAGACAGACTCCCCAGACACTGCTGATGAGAAGCATCTTCATAACATCACCACGCTCGACAGTTGGAATAGTGCAAGTCGGGTTGATGTGCCGTGGTGGGCATGATCCAGCTGCAACACTTGGTTATTTAGAACCAAACATTCAGATTCTGTGACATTTTACCCTTAAGCCTGCTACATACGTACAGTATGAAGCATATCTCATAGGAGATATTTTAGATGAGGCTTTTTTCAGTAAAGGCTTCTTTATTGCCTCTCACCCATACAGGATAGCATAGTGTAGGCACCAGGTTATTGTTGATATGTGAATGGCAATTCCCAGACACAGAACTATGTAAATCTTTCAGTCACTATTGCCTTTAGGGTGGAATCCTTAACCAGTTTCCTGCTTGTCCAGTTGTTTTAATTTTGAAAGGCCTGATCCAGGTAGTTTTCAGTTGGCTTGATGCACATTACGCATCTAGATAACGGACTTGTAATTGTAATCAAAGGAATAAGTAACCTATTAATCCATGCAGTACCTCCCTACCACTCCCACTCACCATTTTATTCTTGACTTATCTTGAAAGCTCCATGGGCTTCATGGTAGAATTGTCATATCATGAATATCACAACCCCTTGAAAGGAGCCATTGAAAAGGGGTTGAATCATTATGGAATTAAATTAGAAACTAAATTGGAACTAGAATAGACTCAAACTATATGAATGTTGAGTTTAGGACAATGAAGCTTAATATATATTTTAATACACAGTTGTGAGAAAACGTTTGTGAACCCTTAGGAATTATATGGATTTCTGCATGAATGGCTCCTAAAATGTGATCCGATCTTCATCTAAATCATAATAATAAATAAAGACAGTCTTATTTAACAAGCTACACACACACACACACTACATTTTACACTGCCATATCTTTATTGAACAAATGGTTTAAACAATCAAGGTCACTGATGTAAAAGTATGTGAACTCTTAATATTTAGTAACTAGTAGCTATTGGCAATAACCTCAACCAAAAGCTTTCTGTAGCTTCTGATCAGACCTGTGCAATGGTTAGGAGGTATTTTGGCCCATTCCTCTATACAAAACCGTTTCAGTTCATGTATATTTTTGGGATGTCTTGCTTCAACGGCCTGCCATTTCAATGGGATTGAGGTCAGGACTCTGACTTGGCCATTCTAAAATATGGAATTTCTTCTGTTTGAGCCACTCTGTTGTCGATTTACTCCCGTTTTGGATCATGCAAGACCCAACTTCTCTTGAGTTTTAGATCACAGACAGACTCCCTGATATTATGCTGTAGAATCTCCTGATACAACTTGGGATTCATTGGTTCCTCAATGGTTGCAAGCCGTTCAGGCCCTGAGGCAGCAAAGCAGCCCCACACCATTATACTCCCTCCACCATGCTTCACAGCTGGGATGAGGTTTTGGTGTTGCAGCGCAGCGTTTTTCTCCAGACATAATGCTGTTCTGTCTCATCTGTCCAGAGAACATTGTTCCAGTAGTGCTGTGTAGAATTCTGTTGTGGAGAGCAGGTAACCAAAATTGTGATTTTTTTTTTTTTATACGGCAGGGCAGGTCAAACCCACACCAGATTGACTGGAACACCTGACTCATTGATTGGAATACCTGATTCCATCCAATTACCCTCTTTTCAAGATGTTATTATCCTAGAGGTTCCATTACGTTTTCCCCATCAATTACCTTGATTGTTTAAACCATTTGTTCAATAAAGATACAATATGACAACGTAAAATGCTGTGTGTTGTTTGTTAAATAACACTGTCTTTATTTATTATTATGACATAGATGAAGATCAGATCACATTTTAGGAGCCATTCATGCAGAAACCCAGATAATTCAATCACAACTCTATTTATATGTATACCCTTTATAGATCTAAGACTATAAACTGTTTTTAAACTTAAACAACTGACAATAACACCTCAAAATGTCTATTGGGGTATTTATAATTATTAATCCTGTGCTAGGAACAAACTAAACTTTAAAGTTCCCACTTGAAAATAATTAATTTTATTCAACGTCAAAACATTAAAACACTCATAGGCACACAGTTTGGCGGTTTGCTGTATTTTCTAAATAAGAATAAATAAAAGCTCAAACCCAAGGTTACTGGTTTGGTGTATCTTTTTCCTATTATTTTTAACATGTAAACACAAGGCTGGCATTGCTGTGCTCTAAGTACCTGAATTCCTGACAAAAGTTCAGTAAAAGGCAACATACTGTAGCTTTAAATAACTATACACATTATACTTTTAACAGGCATGACTGCAGAATTTTTTTGCATTTGTATATGTACACTGTAACATAAAATGACACACCGCAAGACAGGAACAAAACAAAAAAACAATAGCTGTTGAAATTGGTTGCTCAGCCCTCCAAAAAATGTGTACTTTGTAGTATTTTCTTAATCACTCCATGCACCTTCATTTATTATTAAAGAAACTTACCTCACTAAATTCAGTCTCTCACCTTACATACAGAAGTGCCTCATTGTGATGGATACAAATGTAAGTACATGTAAACATCAGACAATGAAAAAGTGAAATTAGGCAGACTGTTCTTTGGTCTGTTACCAAAACAAACGTCAGACAGCTTTGTTTACAAAGCACCATCTCCTACTATAACAGTATTTTTTTCCTTTTCCACATTACATATGGTACCCTGCTTCCATGATTAAAATGAAACAAATGAGCAAACGGAAAAGGATAACCTAACTAATTTCACTTTTCCTGTTTAACTCATGGGGTGGTTCTATTCAGTTTCCATGAGGGAAAGATCTTGTTCTTCTTCCTTATTCTCTGTAGGGTTTCCTACTTCAGAGGCGCCCGGTTCATGTGCTGATTCAGTCTCCTCTGCTGGTTCTGCAGGCATCTCCTCTGACTGTGGTTCCAAGTCAGCCAAGACATCTTCCTGCTTGTCTTCTTCTGGAACACAGAAGGTTCACATCTATCAATGCATGCCTCCTTTTTAAAAATACAATTTGAACCAAGTTACGTCATTAGCATTTCACAGCTCTTTGCTCCCAGCTTATCCACACCAATAAGGTAATTGCACACCCTGATTAGAGAAATTCAATAAGCTGTTTTAAAAGAGATTTAAAGAAACAGTATGAGTCTTGTTTTTAAAGGCTGGATTTCTTTGCAAGTTAATATACATTAAGCCAAAGCCTTACAGATTGACATAGCAAGATGCACCATGAGGAATTATTAAAGAGAACAGAAGTTATCCCTTAACCTCCAACCATTTCTAACATATTTCTCAACAACAAGGTAGAAACCTCACAGAGGTTACAAAATTATCTTTTCTAATAGTATATTAATAGTGTATTTAATATATTAGAAATGTTTCTAATAGTATTTGAGATACTATGAGGAGGTATTAGGAGATGCTGAGAGGAGTCAGATGATCATAGAGGTTAAGGGGTTAAACCTTGCCTTGCCAAAAATGTTACAGCTTCAAGTTATGTGAAGCATGCATGTATTTACTAAGATATTAACACTACAGTGTTCCAGCCAGCCAAATGCTGAAGCCTTTTGTATCCCTGGGATTTCAGTATTTACTTATGCAATTCCCAAGTTCCAAAGACTGTGATCAACATGAAGTGGTTCCTATAAGGGCCAACAACATATCTGAAAAACAGACAAGAAAATCATGCTAACTCAGGACAACCATATGTGATGATTTTGGCTTCAGTACCTTCCAGATTACATGAATGACAAAAAAGGACAGAGTAAGCATAAGAATAGCTCTTTATGTGATCTTTATTTCTTTCCGTGAAAGAAAGTTTCACTAACATGTTATGTCAGGTACCTCTCTCATGAAGATGAATTGCTTGTTATCTATAGCAACACTTCCAGACTGGATTTTTAATTCCACATCTAGCTCTTGATTCAGAAGTTTAGTATTATTAATTAGAAACTCAAAGTACAGGTAGTAAACAAAACCAAAAGGAAAATAAAAACAATTTAAAATTAATTTAGGTCTTGCTTATTGCTTTAGCTTGACAATTGTTCATAAATTAAGCTACTTTGCTGATATAACCCATACACTCTGCTACATAGATCACAATTAATACACGCAGAATTAAATATGATTAAATTACTTAAGAATTAAGAATGTAATTAAAATTAAAACGCAACGAGGGAGACAGTAACCCAATAAAATCCGACAATCACCTTACATCATGTTTCATTTTCTCTCCATATCTAATTATGTATGGGCTCACAAAATTGATTTAAATCACACAGATCAATTAACTTTTAATTATAAATCAACTATTTCTTTTCTAATTAAATAGCAATACATACATTTTTATGAGTATGATTAAAAGAAAGATTATTTTTGTAAAAGATCACAAAGCATGGAACTATATAAAAAGAGAACCTTCTTCCTGGTGATGAACACTGTTTGTGTTGAAACTGTGAACCTTACTCCAAGGAGCAGTAGCTAAAGATACTGATGGCACACCTTTCTGAAGACCTTCCCTGTTTCCAGCTAATCAGAGAGAAGTATAAAGAAATTGGGATGTGTGACAGAAAAACAAATACAAACATAATGAAATGAGCTTAAAAAGATGACAAGAAATTGCTATCACAATTATAACTATATTTCTTTATCATTACGCAGAAATTATTGTGTTAATCTATTAGATTCCAGTATTAATGAAACATCTGGATTAATCTAAATCTATTTTTTTTATATATCCGTAGTATATATTATGTTTAGTTGTAACCATGCTAATCACAATAAACACTTTATAGCTTTTGCTGTGTACTTAACTACAGTATTTTTCATCTCTTGTAAAGAGTGAACAAGAAAAAGTATTAATTATTTCCATGAATGCATGTCAAGATATGTCAAGACTCTACTTTTACAAAGTGCACACCTTTTATTTTGTTCAATATACCTATTCAAAATCAGCTCTACGAAGCCAAAAAGAGAGAAGAATGAATTACGCCTCTTTTCAGATCTCAATTCTAAAAGCACACACATTTCATTATATTACAAAACAAATAAATTTCTTCAAACAAGATTTGTAAAAAAAAAATACATCAAAGCTGCAATTCTTTTGCTGGATAAATGTGAAGGGCTTACAAAAAATAAGGAAGTAAGAATGAATGAAAATGTGGAGCTATTAAAATAACGTTAAATACAATCCAGGGCTTCTACACTTCAAGTGTTTGCAAATTTGACAATGACAGTGGAAAAGTTATTTTGGCATTTGTATGTGTTTTAAATACCTTAATATTGAATCTTGTAATGTAATCATTATTAAACATATCCTTTGTAGAAAACTCAACAATAGTACATGGAAACATACATGATGTCTTTCTATGAAAATGCGTACCAGGCTTGGGCTGTGTGTCGGAGGTTTCTGCTCCAGCAGCAACTTCCTCAGTCGGCGAACTGGAGCGCACTCGCCTTTCAATGTTGAACTCTGGGAGACGTGGCGCCTGCGGCCGGGTTCTCCTCGCAGGATTTAGAAAATAGCAGTAAGCACATCGGAAAGCTGAAACAAGAGAGACACAAAAGAACGTTGCCATTTAATTATGTGTTCCTCCAAATCCTCGGCATATCCGAGCTACACTACAAGACATTTAAAGAGATGGACTGAAATGGTGACCATAAGTCCTTTAAAGACAACAGTGAAAAGCACGAAGAAAAGTAAATGCATCTGGCTCTAATTTACATTGCTGTCAAAGATCCGAGTGGACTGGCTGGAAGCACATGTAACAAACTGACATCTAATGGCTAAAATAGTTTATCAGAGGTCTGACGAAACAGAATTCCACAGGACATTTTGGCAGTGCAGAGACTGACTTAACTTCAGAATAACTGAGGAAATGCTTCTGAAAATGTACTAATAAGCACTGCTCCTTCTGGGTACATGCATTTGTGCATTGTGAATTGCTTCTGTGATCCTACGTCAAACCTGCTTGAAAACGCCAAGCCAAACTGCACCAGGGGCACTGTATAAATGGCTGACCCTGTGCTCTGGCCCCAAACGTCTCTCTCCCCGTCTGTGTGCCTGTGTGTCTTATGGAGAGCAAGCTGGGGTATGTGAAAAGACAAATTCCTAATGCAAGAAATTGTATATGGCTAATAAAGTGATCTTATCTTATCTTACATCTGGCTATAACCCGAGTAGGGTCTGACCAAGACTTAGCATACAAGGATGAAATGAACAAACTACTGTGCCAGGAGATTTCATACAGCGCTATCATATAATATTGCCAAATACTTGAAGGAATATATACAATAAACTATGCAAGTATATTTGATGAACAACGACAAAAAAAGCACTAATTCACTAAATCTTACCAGTATATTCAAATTCCTCTTTTAATGCCATGCCATTGTGGGAAAAACACTGCTGGCATATGAGGGCATATCTGAAAAAAAAACAACGTCATTTTAATTTTACAGCAAATTAAACATAACTAACAAATATAGGGTACTTTTCTTTCTGCTTAAAGGATGCTTTAGAGACGGCACATTAAGATTATGATTTGTACACTCAAAAAGAAAGACAGGTGAAAGAAAAAAGTGTAGGAATGACTGTTTCTGAACTAAAAGGAATACTACAGTATATTACAAAGCAAATAAATACAGTAATCAATGAAAGTCTCCTTTTAAAGGCTGGTGAAAATATATGTCCGTTCCATGTCAGACCACAAATTACCTGTTCTGAGGCCCGTCACCCACTAGGTATTCTATGATCCTATCCATCGAACTTCTCTCACGAGGGAGAATGGGTCGAGCAAGTGGAGGGCCAGGAGGATGTAGTCCTAGCATGAGAGACAACACAGACAAGTTGTTTTTGCTTTGAAAAAGCTAATAAAAACCTTCTAATAAATGATGTGAAGTATCTAACTGTTGCCAGAGCACCACAGAAAAATGTCTGAGAGGAATGCTTTTAATAATTACTGATAGACTAGCATCCCTCAAGAATTATGTATCGAGGCATTCACGCTGTTTTAGGGAACGGTAATTAATATGATTAAACATCAAGAGCAATCATTGCAAGATGACTGGTCATTTTTGCAGAGCTTGGCAAACCCTCAACTACCTGCTGATTATTAATTTACTAACATATGGAAGCTCTGTGGTACCTCTCCAAATTGGTTTTTACTTCAGGTTTTCTCATAAAAAATGAAGCATTGTTCTGAAAGCCACATGAATAAAAACCATACCCCATTGGAGAAAATACAAGGTATGGTTCTAAGGAAAATATAACAATTGCTGCCTCTTCACTTTTATTTTGCTGCAAAAAGCAACAAATGCATCAGGGTTTACACTGAGTAAAATCTAGTCCAAACCTTCAGTTGCTCTTAAACAGCACATATTTCTAACTGTACTTGAACTAGCCCTACCTAACATTTCAATTTAAATCTGACATTAAATAAAATACCACGTTTTAAATACTATTAATGTATTTGATCTCATTTACATCCAAACTGACTTACATTTTTACTCATACAACAGCCCATTCTGCAGGCCCTTTGAAATTCACTGACTGAAGCACCTTACTCAAGGGTACAAAAGTAGACCTACACCAGGGATTTGAACTCTCAATTTTCCAGCTATGATTTTTAGAGCTCTGACCACTACACTGTTGACCTAATGATGTACTTTAGTCAGTAATTTGTATAACTAGATTCTCCAAGTACCAACATTTGAGCACAGTGCTATTTTTTCCATATGCAGATTTTACCTCAATTACAGCACTATTATACATCACTAGTTTATCTAATGCCTTATTATTTAAAAATGCACATTTCCTACATGTTAATTATTGTTAGACTCAGAGGAGGAAAGGCTATTGCCTAATTAGGAATGCTTTAAATCCATTCACAAGCACTTGAGAAATTACTTTTATCCTAGTCTATGGACTTAAAAAAAAAACAAGCTTGTTTACAAGGGCTTCACAAGGTATTTTATAATTTTACACCTTTCCACTTTACCTACAGGGCCCTCCTGGATTTTGGTTCATGCAGTGCAACATGTTGGAACTACACTGGATTTTGTAAACTACTTGCTCTGTACAAGAGCCTGACGAATACAGATTGTTCAAAAGTTCACTGCAAGACTACATGATTCAGACTTACAGAAGTTGCACGAATCGTAGCCAAATGGAGGACAGAGGGAAGGAGTCAAGTTACTCTCAGAATTATGGATGGATAAATGTGTGAAGCTATTTTTCTTATTGTCTCTTATTGGTACATGAGGGGACAGCACTTCTGTGGTGAATGAGGCAAGTCCCCTTTTATATGAAGTGCTTATGAGATCCTTTGGGATGAAAAACAGTTTATATATAAATGCAAGGAATTCTTACTACGAGTAGCATGATTACATCTAACATTGTGACCTCATTATGTTCTTTTTGACAACATGACTGATGTACAAGTTGAAATTCATCAATAAGCCCTCTAAAAATAAATCTGCAAAGTATATGGAGTTATCTGGTAAGAAACTGAGACCTGTATTAATTCAAGTCATAGCCACAGATGCTAATGGAAGTAAACAGCCTAGGCCAATGCTCCATTTACCTCTCAGTGCAGGTTTTTCTCGACATACAGCCAAACCATTACCCTTAAAACATTTAGAACCCCTGATTCTGTATACTGAACTACAATTGATAATTTTATATTTTAAAATATATTTATATTAAGGCTATAACACATTCTGTTACTTTGTTAGTCATACATGTTGTTTTCAGAATCAACGTAACAGACAGTGCAGGTATATTTATTTAAATTAATAATGGTCATTCTTCTTAAAAGGTGATGACAATCAAAAATTTCACTTGTCACAGCAAATAAAGTGCACTGTACAGCTGGAGTCATTTTGGAATAAATGTGCCAAGTCTCGGGCTTAAATTAACTTGCTGTACTGCATGAACATGGGCTGACAATAAGCTGATTTTAGTGATCAAGACACAAGTTTACAATATTTATCATGTTGCTGTAACATGCTACAGCTTGACAGAAATTCATGTCGCTAAAGTTTAGAGAAGAAACCCAAAACATTCTGAAATGTTGTCCTCTAATGTTTCCTCAAATGCAGCTGTAACTAAAAGCAGACCTACATTTCACAACTAGTGCCACACCTCAGCAAAAGAATAATCATGGACAGACTTGATTACCCTGAATAATGAATAATACTGTAACAACTCTATGATAATAATATAACAGCAGCAAGAACACAGGTTAACAACAATGTAGTAACCCTTATAATGCTCTGGTATTATATCCTCCATGTTTTTCTTTTGAAAGAAATTGAAAATAACTTTAATCTTCCTTCTAATGGTGAGTGCCAATTATAAAATCAGTATCTGTTATAAATATAAATGTTAGCATTCTAAAATGTCTGCTTCAATGAGGAACAGAGAAAGGACAAAAAAAACAACCTTGCTGGCTGCTCGTGGGTTAAACTTAGAGAAAAAAGCAGTAACGCATCATATTGTCGACACACGCTTACCCATCCCCGGCAGTGGAGGGCCAGGAGACACAGGCCGCCTCGCGAGGCCTTGCTGGCCTGCAACCGGTAGGTTTCTCTCTGGAGGCCCCCCGGGAGCAGATGTGGCAAGCTGCCCTGTAGGAGTTGCCCCTGGGGCAAGGGGAGGCCGGGCAGCTGGAGTGACAGGAGTTGCCACAGCTGCACTCCTCTGAGCAGCAGTGTTCCGCTGACGAAGCTCTAATTCAGAGGGAAAAAAAAGAAAACCATGAGTTTTTGAAAACAAAGTGAAAAGGGAAAAAAAACACAGACCATTCGACACATCGGAAAAGAAATCGAACCATTTTTTTCCCTTCAGGTAGCTTTTCAAGAGAAACCACGCTAATGTTTCAGTCTTTAATTTACATCACCCAAGTAGAAGTTCCAATTTTGAAGCTTTAAATTATAACTTATAGTATATATATATACACAAAAACCTCAATGACTAAGCAGGGCCGACTTTCCAATGTTAATTAAGGTACGTTTGGAGGTACTTTTAAGGTACTTTTTTGTTACTGGAGAAAATAAAAACATGCCATTCAAGAGACATGGAGACATTTCTATTTCTTTATAGAACTGGAATGCAAGCCAACATGTTTGATTTGTACAAGAGGTAGCTTTTGCCAAAGAGCAATAGCACTAGGTGTAGAAATGATTTTTTTAATGTTGTTTTATAGGTGATATCTAGCAAATTGTGTTCTGAATTTCCAGCATTTGTTTTTTATCATGCCTTTTGTAGGCACCCTATTAAAAAAAATAAAATCCTGCTAACTGGGAAACAAGAAGAAAAGCTTCTCACTTATCACAGGTGCCTATGTATAAGCCAAGTCAGTGTCTCAGGCAGAGTTTACAGGTAAAGCAGATAAATGATCTCAGGATCTATTTTACATTTCAATCCCTCAGTTTATCAACTGATAAACATATACATCCATCCCTCATCTTACATGTTTCTTAAAAACATTTGAAATGTAACACTTCATGTAATAAAAATGAAATCCCCATAAGTTTACATGTAAAAGTTTACTTTACTACTAGTTCCCAATATCTAGAAAATCACCCTGTTTCACATACTGTTACTTTATTATTAACAACATTATCGTACATTTATTATAAGTGCATTCATTAGCTTAGTACAATAGTTAAGACAAAATTCAAAACTGCTGAACACATGCACGGCCAACCTAAGTTCAAGACAATGCAAATGTCTTTTCAATCACTTCAAGTTTTACAGCCAGGAGGATCTCTTTACTTATTTTCTTTGCTTACCAACACCTGAGCTACTGACAACACATTTTGCAGACAGGATGTTAAGGAGGATCCCCAATGATGAAAATCACTAAGCAAGCAAGATCACTTGATAGGACGTTAAGGAGGATCCTCAATGATGAATATCACTAAGCATGTAAGATCACTTCGGAAGTAGCCAAAATGGTTTCATCCAGTGAAAAACATTAATACACAAAGTTCATTGTAGAGCAAATTCAAACAAACTGAGTTATAAAGCAGGTGGGTGTATACATTCATACCCCAGTATAAGAACATTCGGCATACGAATTTACGCTAATCCGAACATGAAGAATTTGTACCCCTAATTCGTTCTAAGAATGAAATTTAGCAAATCTGAACTTTGAAGTTGGAAAGTAACCAACTTTGGCCGAGAACCTTCTGCGAACATCTGAATTCAGCGTTACCGAACAGCTGTTTCCAAACTGGTGCAAGAAAATATAGATCAGGACACAGTGCGGCAGCAGAGGGAACCTTGTGCTCTCATTTTCAAAGTATTTTTTTATTGAGATATTTTTTATATTTTTGGGGGTATAAGTATGTGCTTAA
This sequence comes from Lepisosteus oculatus, assembly GCF_040954835.1. Lineage (NCBI taxonomy): Eukaryota > Metazoa > Chordata > Actinopteri > Semionotiformes > Lepisosteidae > Lepisosteus > Lepisosteus oculatus. Next base: position 17,353,544 of record NC_090707.1, read on the forward strand.
CCTTTTATGAACTGAATGTCCTCTATGTCCTAATATGACCTGAATGTATTTGTACGTGGAGATACACAAAAAAGTAATGTTTTCATTTACAAGAAAACATTATAGAGTGTGCATCCCCCATGTGGCTGCAATTCAGTTTATTTAGTGGCACACAATTCACGTCTGTCTCTTCAGGCGACAAACTCTGGCCAGTGTCCACCTCGACTCTGCAGTCTAATGTCTTTTGAGACGACTTTGCAGTCTCGCATGGCCAGAAAGCCTGGTGTGACACTCTCCATGAGGAAACAGTCTTTAGTAAGTGATGTGACATTTTAAAACATTCTGTGCTGGGGTTTAAAATGGAAATCTAAAACAGTTTCTTGCGAGCATATCTAGCAGTCTTGGGCATGTTTGAAACAGCTGAAAATGAATTGTCCTGCTTTTATGTATTTAGAGGATAAACTCCCCTTTATGTGCGGTTGCACTACACCATGCACTTTTCAGGCCCGTAACCAGAACAAGTAACTGGAACCAGCTGTGTGCCTACCATCTATATTCAATATGAGTCAAGAAAAAAGATATTTTAAGTAGAAGATGCCAACGCCAGATTTAAAAAAGGCTACTTGTGACAGATCCTCCAGGCAAAAGAAAGCATTCATAACGATGAATGGAGAAAACATTGTTTGTTTGTTTTTATTCTGGCTGGTTCATTTGCTGGCAAACAGTTCCCCATTGTTTCAAATCAAACACTGTGGATGCGCTGCAAAAGTTCTATTCAAAGCAAGCCAAGAACATGTTTACCTTGACCAGGCCTTGGAGTTACTGGAGATCCAGCTGCTAGTGTGCTTTCAAGTTCCTTCATTAATAAAAATGCAAATTAATTAATCAATTCAATTCAGAAATTTCTATATGACAAAAAAAGAAAGTTGAATGACTTACATTTTTCTTTTTTGAATCGGGGTCAAATCTCTCCAAAATTAATTTGGCTGTTTTATAAGTCTCCTTTTCCATGACTTCTTCAAGCTTAAAATAAAGCAGAAGTAAAGACTAGTTTGTCTTCTAACTATAACCAGTATCCCATCAAAATGCTAGAATTAGCAATTCTAAGTACACATAAGCAATAGAACAAATCCATTGGCTTATCAAAAGAAAAGTTCTTGTACACATTCTGCGTAGAAAGCAGTTACTGTACACTGTAACGGTAAAATTGTTTGTATGCTGTGCAATGCTTGCAAATATTTGTAATTCGACTGACAACTTCAATAAACAATCCAAAATGTGCCCCGTGGCAAACCGCTTTAGTCCTGGCATATCATTTAAACGTTCTGTGCTGTCAGAATATTCTAGGGCACCTAATACAGGACCAACATGCTGCATTTTCCTCTTGCTTTGAAAAAAATCAGCGAGTAGAGAAAAAAAAATCAGCAGTTATTATAAGGTATTCTGAAAATGTCAGATAGTCAAGCACACACATGTAATGTAAATGAAGATACTTATAATTCATCTTATAAAACGTTTCTCTTCAAACCACATTTTTCAGAGACCCTATATAATACTAATATAATTACCCTATATATTCCTTTTTATTTTTATAACATTTTTTAAAAGAATTCGAAGACATCATATGAACATCTAAGATGCCACTTGCTAGGATGAATGAACTGCTTTTTAAAATGTCTGTAAGCTTACATTTCAAATCTGGATAATAAAGCAATCACTGCATTTCACTTGAGTAGCATTACAAATATACATCACTGCAATGCTAAAAGTGCTCCAGTAAGAAATTAAGAATCTGCAAGCCAGCAAAATATCTACAAACCATAATGTTTGCTAATTTCGTTTAACAGCTTCATTGCAAAGAAACACCAAATATTGCTAATTGTTTACATATAATGAGGAGAATAATTACATGCACCAACTTCGATAATGGAATGTGCAAAAATCCATCAGCCATAATTATTGGAAGTTATTAGACATGACAGTAAATGACAGGCAATTTCTCAGATTTATTTCCTCCCAGCACTTAATGCTATTAATTTAAAGAAGGTCGTTAGCAGAGTGCTTTACGGAATAAAGTCTCTTTGCCAATTAACCGCTGTCTGCATTGATTTTAGATTATTTATTAGCAGTAGCAATTAGCTTGCTGGAAAGTGCTGTGAAAACTCAATAAAGGGAAAAAGAGTCATGAAACTTCCTGTAATGACTTATAACGGCCTATATCTCATTTGCTTCAGAAGTAGTCTCAGACCACCACTGTGAGGGAAAATTTCTAATACTGTACACAGGAAAATTAAGCACAGTTTAACATGCGTTACATGCTAATGTATTTAATAGACTATGACACACGAACAGTGCAAGGAATCCTGATCATTCAGAAAGGTCACTGCTATTATAAGGCATTCATGGAAATTAGTAGGTTTTAAAGTTTATTTTATTATGCTCAACAGAATATTAAAGAATGTATAAATCACAATCAAGCTCTTATGTGAAATTTCCCTTCAAAATGCAAATCTATTTAAACCCAAGAAGGAAATTAAACATTCTAGTTTTTTTCACATGTAAAATGACCTTACAATACTTACTATTTTCTTTTTTTGACATTTCAGTTCTTCTAATTTCTCATCTAGAAAGAACAATACAAATATTTATTTGAAAAAAATATTTAAGATACTGAAACATTAAATAAAAAAGAAGGCAAAAATCAAAGTCTATTAGCCCCATTATTTATTTGGTTATTATTATCTACTTCTCTGGAAAAATAAGTAATTTCATCATGGAACTCTCTCATTAAAATATTCCCCTTGCTCACACTCACAGGGGTATACACCCCAGACAATGTCACATACATGTATTAGTCATCTTACTTCCTGTTGTCCATTCAGGGTTTATATTTTCCTAAAGAATATTTATGCAATCTTGGCATGCTCATTATACAACAATTTAATAGGATTAAGGCCAGATGGCAAGACCAACTAATCAGTTTTGTTAAATGTAGCTATACCTTCTAAAATATGTAATTTGCCTTAATCTGGATGTATTTTCAAATTAATTATAATCACAAAAAAACAAGCCTTTACCTGATATTGCACTACATGTAGGTTAGAAAATAATAATACTATACTATATAATCCTGCAATAATACTGCAACTTCAATGCATTACATAAAAAAACCCAACCAACACTACACAACATTTCTTACCCTTTTTTTCTCACTCACTGTTTACAATTGGAGCTGAGACTATTCAAGCTTTGTTTTATGCGTCTTTAAGACTTGACCCATGGTCTTTGAGGTCAGTTTAGTGGCCAAACATCCAATTTAGGAAAAGTGTAATCTCAAACCGCAAAGCCAATAGTTTCATGGGAAATCTGGATACATTCCAGTAAAATGCATGCCCTGACAATGAAAAAAATCAATGGCAATGGTACATTTTCAAACATTATTTTCACATAATTTGAAAGTATATTTCAATCAGTTATCCAGGAGATGTCATTAATTTGACCACCAGCAAACGCTTCTGTCTTCAGAAACATTTCAGTAGTGGATGAATGGGGACAACCACTGAGAAAAAGGGAAAATCCATCAGCTCATGATTCAACCAAGTCAGGAGCACAGCAAAACTACTGCACTCCACTCAATGTATTAATGAATATAAACATGCTGGTAAAATATTTGAGTTACTCGATTCAAACTTGATTTGAAAGCACAAAACAGTCTTACTGTTTCTTTCTGTTCTTTTGGAAAACAGCCAAATCAGTAATTTCCTCATAAACCACACCCTGCAAAAAAAGAAAACATGATATAAAGATAGTTATTATGATAAAGGAATTAGGAATCAGGAAGGTAATGTTATTGAATGGTCAAGAAAATTAAAAGCACTGTTTTTTTCCCTTAAATATTTCACTATTTAGAGAGATGTATACTGCTTGAATAATCCATTTTACAGGGAATAATAACTCATGCTGCATGGCAAGACAACAGAATCTTAAAGATTCGTATAAAGGAAATTATAAGAAAAAGTATTTTTCAGTCCTCAGTGATACACAGAACATGTTTTATGCATCATCTTGAAAGTAGTCCTGACTGCAAAAATAAAGTTAGATTCAAAAGAAAGAATATTCTAACTTTTAATTTAAACTATTCATTTTCAGAGAAGCTAATGCATTCAACCAGAGAATTTAGCTTATGAGCAGTTTAAGAACATGTTATACTTACAGGACAAGAAAAGCAAAAAAAGGAAGTGCCATGATTAGTCGTCCTATCCACTCTTCGGGAAGATACCACAAATACACGACTATACAAGTCAGTAGGCAGAGGAGGAATGAATACAGATGCAGTCTTCCCACCCATAACTTCAGCAGTCTTTGATTTTTTTCTCTAAACTCTTCAAGGTTCTGGATTTCCTGTGGAATAAAAGACATTTTCTGTAAACTCAAACCATTGTCACTCTCAGTGTGCACAAAAAATGAATTTACTTTAACACACTGGCACCAAAACATGTTTTGCATCCAGGAGGAAGAATACCTTTTTTGGAGCCTTAATTAAGAGGTCCTGAAGACCAGGATGAATACCACAAAGCTATAAACATCAGGTGGAAAACGTTTAAAGTGTTATTTTCCACTTTAACAGAGGCAGATGGCCTCCAAATGTAAAACATAAGAGCTAAAGTTTACAACAACAAGGCTAACAGCCCAAATACAATGAGGATCATGCTTTAAGGACATTTTTCAATGACTGAAAGCTCTTAATGGAGACGAAGCACATTTCCTACTGCAGCCTGCATTTGAACTAAAGGGGGGCTTTTTGGCAACTGTAATATCTTACATCTGGATATAGTATTACAAATAGTAGGAACTTTTTATTAATAGTTGGTTTTATATACCAGAAAGATCGAACCGTCTACATCACTGTGACCCGAAATTACCCAAAATAAAGAAAAAGGACCCATCCCAGTTGGGACCAGGTCCTTCTGAGATCTGATACGATCACTATGCTGAGATGCTGCTTTGCTATGGCAAATCCCAATGGCTCATATGTATTACACCCAATGATGTGCCTCCAAGCATTTATAAGCACAGACCTGTTGTGGCCCGGGTTACACTGCTAATGCATGACTGCCGACAGACTCACTGGTAAATATGAACAACGCTTATTAAGTTGGTTAAGGTGAAGAATCACCTAAAACGTTACAGTGCCTTTGTTATACAGCTCAGACAACACAGAAGAAATGAATGAGCAGCTGCAAGTGCCATGTTCTATTTTTTGTATACAAGACACCTTCTCCAAGACCAGCTGATTATTGTGACTGATTCTCCTATTTTGTCTCTGAAAGTCATTCCACAATTATGCAGCTGTCTGAAACTCAACATTGGTCAAGGACTCTAGAGATGTATGGATTTTAATATTTACATTGGCTTTTCTATTTAAAAAAAAAATACTCCAGGAAAAACAACAGGGGGGGAACAGAAGAGGAGGTTAAGAACACATTGTAGCAAGGTATTGCTTGTTTAGTGCATATTTTCTGTTGAAAATGAAGTCCAACTAATAGAATGGTACTTGCAGTCTATGTGTCTGAATTAAAATAAAGTAGATATAAAAAGAATAAACAGTTATGTCAAATAAATATATTTACTTAACCTATTTTGGAGTTCACCATTGTGGTATTTTCCAATTAACTGAACTACCCTTCCATTTACTCACGGACTTGATAAGCTTCTTTTGCAGGATTACCATTTTGTTTTAGTGTACTTCTTCTACAATATTCTAAACACATATAGAGAAAGAGAAATAGGAACCAAAATCGTAAAGTGGAGCATCAAAGGTAACTCACTCAGCAACAAGAAATGCTGTCTTTATTAAGCACATTATCCACTTATCTGTACATAAAAATACTACAGTAATGATGGGTCCAACCCATCTCCCAGTTTTGGCATGAAAGTAACTCTTCATTCCATGGGTTTATGGAATTTACTGCATTTATGATTATAGAAAAAAAAAATATCTGGACACAAACCAAATCAGGGAGAGACTATCAAATATAAAAAAATATTAAATTTGGTACAATATACCTTAGTATGGAATACCTCATCTATTTTTAAAACATTGCAAATAAAGCTACTAGATTATTCAGTACTAATGACTTTCTTTACCTAAACCTTATCAGACTGATTCAAATTAATTTTAGGCTTTATACAACTATGGAGTGCTTTCTTTGGAGGGAGCATGGAGTAATTTGAGGGGTATAATTTGATCCTCATGGCATCTGAAAAAGAAGAGTATCTGATACTACATTAAATCTTTGGTGAAATAAGATAGCTCAGTACAGTTCACATGCGTCCGTCACTCTTGCAACCATGCTGGTAATCACTTTTGAACTTAAAATGCATTTAAAACAATGTTAGATAATTTCCCACTGTTTTTTTAACTTTTTAATGAAATGCAAAAAAACTGGAAAAATTATATGACTTCTATTATTATTATTCTTAACAAGCTGTCTGAACTAATACTCATTCAATCCAATCTCAAAGCAATCCAAGTTATTCTAACCCTTTTAGAATTTACAACCATTTCCAGACTTTAGGACGTTACAAAAAAATGCTTTACCTTGTCAATGCCTTCTAGGACTTCTACTGTAGTTGGCTTAGCCTGTTACGGTGAAGAAAAATATCAGGTATTTGAACTCATGCAGTAATAAGACACACATTTTGCAGTGAACAGGAAGAAATACATGTTTTCTGGTGGCTTAGCATGTTTTTACACAACTGGTTATCTAGACTGGCTGAGGCTATTCGTTTCCACTGCCTTTTCAGTAAAGAGCAAAACCTCTTCCACTTCCTCAACATTCTTTATCAACTGTATAGCACAGATACCCATGAAACTAAGTAACCAAGCAACATATAATCAAAGACATTGAATGTTGGGTCATTTTGATCAATAAGTGAATGAAAATGTGTATCCTTTTCTGTGTTACTTGTTTTATTGGGTTCTCTTTATTTTTATGAATTAGATGAAGATCTGATCACATTTTAGGTCACTTTTATGCAGAAATTCAGAAAATTCTAAAGGGTTCACAAACCTTCTAGCACCACTGTATATTATCCTGTTTAATGAAATTATACTTTAATTTAATTATATCAATTTCACTTAGTATTAAACACAATACTCATACCAATACTCACTCTGTGCAACAACAGTAGATGGAATGGTAATTCCAGACAATATCTTTGTTATCATTTCTTTACATGAAAGACTGCTGAAGAGCATACACTTCTCCACTTCAACGCAAGTTTTACATTCCCCGTCTTTAAAATTATTTTTGAATTAAAACTTTTCAAAACAAAGAGGATCCACGATGGGGTGTGACAACTCATCAACGTTTACCATCCATGATCTCATCAAGCAGTCAGGCACTTCAGCCACTGGGTTTCGACTGCAAGTCTAGGGAAACCAGTAGCAGCTGGGCTCATCAGCACCTATCAGTTTTTGAGGGGCAGTAGGCCACTGGAACATACTACTTAGATTATATCCCTCCATTTTCCAACTGCCTTATCAAATACAGAAACACAGGAGAGCTGGAGCCTATCCCAGCAAGCAATGGGCGCAAGGCAAACTAATCGCTGGTCAAGATACCAGCCCATATAGACACAAACACTCACACCAGGGCCAGCTTTCCCAGAAGCCAACTAACCCAACAGTATATCTTTGGACTGTGGGAGAAGACTGGAGCACCAGGAGAAAACCCAGACAAACACGAGGAGAACACAAACTCAATGTAGCTAGCACCCCAGGAACTGAACCCAAGGCCCCAGCCCTGTGAGACAGCCACGCTAACCACTGAGCCACAACGCTGCCCCATTGGGATGGTATAATGAACACAATTATCATTTTAAGTGTTACAGTAATTTAGTTTTTTTATACTCCATCCAATATACGTGGACTCCCAACAGACTTGAAGCATAAAAGAACAGAGGAAGACGCAGGTTCTCGGGCTGTGCTGCACTGCTGATGTGTTACACGTGTCACCAGCGAAGACTGCAGCGCTGACTACAACATGGACATAACAAGACTGGCAGACACGCACTCCAAAAAAAAACCACAGCTCCTGCAGATCAGTCTTTACAAATGCCTTGCCTCCCTTATATTTAATATTATTATTAATAATAATAATAATAATAATAATAATTGCTTACACTTATACAGCGCTTTTCTGGACACTCCACTCAAAGCGCTTTACAGGTAATGGGGTCTCCCCTCCACCACCACCAATGTGCAGCATCCACCTGGATTTACTGCCATAACCTCTGCTCTATTACCATGGATTCACTACCTGAGTCTTTAAAATGCCGCCCACCTCCTCCGCCCCCTGCGGTTGGGCTGCCCAGCTGGACTCCCTGGGCGCCGAACCAACCCCTGGCGCTTCAGGTGAACTACCTTCTTCTTCGGATTTTCCCACCTACGTGGGGTCTGCTTGTTTGCACCGATTTTTCCACTTTGTACGGTCTGCGGCGTCTCGGCAGGTGACGTTTGCGAAGGCGCATGTCGTCTTTCAGCCGATCGGGTGAACTACAGGTGAACTACCAAACGTATCTAAATACCACTGGGGCAAAAAAAAAGCCCTCACATACGGAACAGCAAATCTACAGCTGTGATAGATCACTTGAGGATTTTTATTACACTGCCAAGCAACACCAGCAGTAGATTTCAACATTTGTGTTTCGAGAAAACTAGGTCTACCATATGCGTCTGTGCACTCAGGAGCTTTTAAATAGGCATAAACCAGATTAAGTTAAAAGATACAGCAGTTTCATTCCACTATGGGTAAATAACCCATGCTGAATTTAATGAATTAGATGGGCAGAAGGCCCACAGTGGAAAACAGGATCCACTGATATACAGTGTTTAGGGAAAAACATCATGTGTTGATATAAACTGCATTTTTCCTGCTTAATTCTCAAGTTCTATATGAAGGTTTGGCATCACTTGGTAAGTAACAATTCCAAGCATTAACACAAATTAATAAGGATAAAATGAATTGCTATAATCAGATTACAGTTCCTTAAGATATAAAGAAACTCTTAAAAAATGTAATTCAGCTATGCATTTTTTCGGAGATTTTTAGGTCTAAAAATAAATTTACACATACCCTCCATTTCGAAACAACAGCTCCCATCTTTCTGAATAGTAGTATGACCCAATTTCTTCTTTGCAATATCCCCTTTTTCAATAGCAGGGGTGAAATGTCCAGACCTGTTAAAGAAATGGGAGGTACATTGAAACAAGCTTAGTTAAGCATTACTGAAATCACTGGGTGGCCTTTAGAAACAAATTACTCAAGAACTGTTTGATTTGTTTTTCACAGCTAACCTACAGAGTTCACAGCTCTTGTGAGAATAACTCTTGGGATAATACACTGCTGTTCAAGGTCAAAAATTTACTTTGATTAGGTGGAAAAAAAAGACCTCCTATTACTTGCAAAAGTAACTTCATATCAATATCAAAAAGTGACTGAAAAAGTAATTCAATAACAATACATAATGTCCTAAGCAAATAAAGAGTCTTTAGATAAATAACTGCTTTTATACATTAAAATTGTATCATTTTTCTCAATACCAATTCAAATTAAATGACGTGCATTTATACAGAAAGAGACCTAAAAGTTGAAAATTTAATATAGTTGCTTTAAAACAGTTTGCAAAATCGTAATTTTGTATGCCTTTAACTGTAAGTCTGCACGTACCACTATTACAAGTGGGAAGTCAGATCACAAAAGACAGCAAACCGACCAACCGGCTGTAATGGGATACCGTGAAATGTCAAGACCCCGCTAGCCCGAGCACAGCACCCGCCCAGTACTATGTATAGTACTGTATTTCTGAAAGAGTAATGTGTAGACGTTTCCATCAATATTATGCACACAGTATGTTGTGCACATGAACTCCTGCACACGACACAGACAGATAGCTCAAATACTGCATAACGGAAACCTTGAAAACGTACTCTAATAACATTTCGCTATTGCACTTGTTCTTATGTAGTACAGAACACATTGAACACAAGAGTAGGGAAAGGAAAATTACGAGTTTAGGACTCAAAACAGCTAATAGGACCACTACCCTTCTATTCTGTACTGAATAATAAGTGTAGAATGCAATTTGAATTTTGGTTTTACAAAACTTGGCAATAACATTTTAAACTATGTGCCAATCATCTGCACTGCCTGACTGACTACCTGTATTTGGTAGGACTATCCACCGAATACACCTAGGCCTTGCATAGGCATTAGGGCTCGGTACAATCATAATTCACACAGTAGAAAGGATATATTGTCTAGATTCTCGGGATTTCTATTCCACATTAAGATCACTCGATGCGTATTTTTACAAATATCTCATACGTCTCTTATGCAATTTACCTGCACAGGATGCTGCGCCAATGCTGTGAGCAATTTTTTCCTCCCGATCCCCTTCGAAAAGTGGAACATCAACAATTCACTCCCACAACCCTGCGCGCCCAGTCATATTCACAGCCTCGCTTCATCATGTGACCAGGGTGTCCGCCTGAAGCAGGAGAAAGGCGGGGAAGCGGAGAGACGATATTGTGCATGAAATTTATGATTAGTATTTGTGCTGTGTGAAGTAAAGTTAAAATTTATTGGAACTGGGTAACAGCTGTCCCGGTTATATACGCAGTATTTTAGTCTAATTACTTGTTTTTAGGTTTAAAGGCAATTACTGTAAAAAAAACACATACGGCGAGGAAAAGACAAAAAATGAAGGTGGACAGGAGTTACACAAAAATAAATGAACAATAAAGATGCAATGTGTTTAGCTGGGTATCAAGAGAATCCTAAAATTGTCATAAAGCAATAATATAAAAAATGAACAGCACAGAGGCCCACTTAATTGATGATTAATGATGAACCAGCTCTGAAGAAGCAAGGATGAATTTAAACTTTTCTTAAGATAAAGAGGTACTGTTTTTTTACAGGGATGTCCAATTGAAAGTATGATGGATATTGTATGTATAATTACTGGGTCATCTGGATTTATTTATATATTGGTTGGCAGTAATAAATTATTCAAGTTAATCTGAAGTTTCTCCTTTAAAACATGGAAGAAGTGTTTAGGGATACTGGGGTATTTAGACTGGGGCATTGTCATTATCATTATGACTGTAAGATGTTAATTGGTCTGGAACAAAACCAAAGTATTGTATAACTATAAATTTAAGTTAATACATTTCTCTTAAGCCCTCAAAGTTTACTATTACATTGATAGCTAACATTTGTAAGACTCGAGTGTTCTATCCGTTGATTTTGTAAAGCACTGGAAATAATAAAATTAGAAAATAATAATTTTAGGTCAGTAAAATATAACCAGTTACCAGCTTGAAATTGATTTACTGTTACGTCTAATGCTGTAGGGCTATTGCATTGTACGGCCAAGGATTGGAGTAAAGGTATTTTGGCTTCTTTTTGTGCTAAATCCTTTCAGTTAGCTCTCGCAATGAAATGTACTGATAAACCAGGGGTCTATCAAAACATCCTTTTTCCCCACGCCCAAAATATTACAATATTTGACTGTTGTTTACCTCATTTGGTTAAATGTAAAATCAATATCTTAATAATAATGTTGGAATGGAACAACCAACACCATCTTGTTAGGAGGGTATCGATAGCCGTGTAGAGCAGTGGTTCACATCTGTGGATGGTCAAGGGAAATAAAATGAAACTTAAAATTGTCTTCCTCACCTCTGATGAGTAATCGATGACTAATTTACTTATTTACTTAGCATAATGTGATTGGTGCAGCTCTGTGCCACTCTAATTAGGATTCAGTTATGATAGCTTGGAGCTTAAAATGCTTAGACAGTGGCGAACTTTGCTACTTTAAAAGAGGGTGTCCTGTATTGCTGGAGAATTCTCCTGTCCAGGTTATGGGAAGGCAACATTATTTATCATGCTCAGTGCCACTGAACCCTGTTGCATGTGCTACGTAATTAGGGAATAAACCACTGATGCTCCAATATGATATATGCTTTATTTCCATGCATATTATACAATGTACTTACCAATTCAAACATACTTACAGAAATTATAAGATGTCTGCTATTTTTCCTGGATGCTGTCTCAGGAGGATAGTTACAGTACATACTGTTCCCACTAACATATTGTACTGTAGTAAGTAAATATTTAATTATGTTTGCAAGGGACTTAGTTAACAGAAATATATTTTATTTATTTTAGATCAGGTATCAAAGTTGTCATTTACTACAAAACGTTGCATAATTACTTCTCCTGTTACAAAATAATCGGAGGTAAAGTCCCTGTCATGTCCACCTGCAAGCGTATTCTATCCCGCAAATGGCCTCTCGCTAATCAGGCCACAGCTACAGGTAATCCCAGCAAGCACCATCAATTATCCAACCACGACACCACACTAATGATCGCACCCTCTACTTCCCAGGATATTTAAGCCCTCCCTACCATTAGGTATCAATATTGGTATTTGTCTCTTTTCCAGAAGCTCCTACCATGCTGTTCTTGACTGAGATATCCTATTCCTGACTGAACCTCTGGTCTTCGAAACTTGTCCTTCGTCCCTCGACTTCAAATTCAGCCCAGCATCTAGGATAAGTAGCCATCGATCTCCCATCCCTACTATCCTTTTCTCCGACCCTCTGAACCTTTCAGAACAATGCACGGGGTTCTTTCTCTCTCTCATCGACACATCATCCCTAACAGAACCCCTATAAGTGTTAAGACAGTCCTTCAGTATTTCTTATACAGTATGTAGATGAGTAATTGCTAACTATTTCTTGTGTCATCTACAAGAAATACTGAAGGACTGTTTTATCATTTATAGGGGTACTTAACCTTCACAGGCATCTTATTAGCCCAGTATGCATGGTGCGTACATGTGCAATTTGTCTTCTCAATTTTTAAATCCATCAATTAACATTTTTTTTTCTTGGTTGCACCTAAGGTTGAGAATAACAGCTAAAATGACCTGTTCTTGCTCTATTGTTGACGTCCATCTCTCTTCTTCTGTCTGTTGTTGAAGTTCCTTATTTGCAGACGTTTTGCTGTTTCAGATGTCAGGTCAACAATAATATACTTAACCAAAGATTGGTTAAAATAAAAGTGTAAACCAAGAAAACATTTTCATTGGATGCAGGTAACATTCCCAATTTTCTGATGTTAGAGTATAAGCATACTGTAGGTCCACAACTCCAGTTCTGAGTTTTTCTCAGAATCCAGGAGTCTTTCTATGATTTCTGAAATCCAGTAGATTCTTGTAATTCATGCCTAATTATTTCTTGTTTGTGACACCAAGCAAGAAAGCTACACCTCACTATTCAACACTAGTACATTGGACATAGGAACTGAAATAGGGCAAAGAATTGATCAAGCAAACGTAAAAGGTAAAAGGTTTTTTCTGATGATTTCCCTGAAATTTCAAATTGAAAGATGACCATTAGAAATGGGGTCCAGTAGATAGAAGATGGAGCTATTCAACAATGATCTAACATGATCTGAATACTGGTAATGAGATATGGGTTCACCACTCAGAGTCTGAGACCAAAGCTGTACCTATAAAATGCAAGGACATCATCTGGGATTCAAAAGGGCTGCTGCAAATTGTATTAGTTGGCTTCTAACGAATCAATGTGTTCTATACTTCTATACTTGGAATTTTTAAAAATGTACTTACTGCAATTGTTGTTTCACTTGTTGAGAAATTGTATCTTGGAATTCAACTAGGACACAGTTATCCAAAGAGCGTTGCTACTTCTTTCAGACAACATCCACAGAGCAACTTTTATGATGTTATTAAGTAACCTAAAGTAATTGTACACATTGATTACACTCATATGGTACTTAAAGCACCCAGAGGATGCATATACTTTCATCAACCAAAGCAATTCCCATTTTCCTAATGTGCAGGTAATCTGTGTTTCCACTTATAGCATCAGGAAAGTGTGCAGTAGGTGTCTTGGCCCATGCCAAGCCACTCCTGCATGTGTTAATCATAAGTTGTAAGACCTCTCATGATATTTGGTTGAGTCTGTTTTATTTAATTTTCCACTATTAGCATTTCACTCTCTGTATGATGTTCATTAGTATATTAAAGATGCATAGATGATTACAATAATTTTCTTTTTCATATGCATAATATATGTTTGCTATTATTAGCAATGATATTTGTCTTCCATTTATCATAGAGTATTGTGAAAATAAAGAATGCTAGGAGGTCTCACTACCATTTTTATAGTTTTTGACTTTTCTTATACATGTGAACCTTTCTACTCACAACATGTATTCCCAAGTCAATTTGATTTCAATTTGATTTAAACATTCACATTTGTAGTAACATAATGCATAAGTTTAAGATTAGCAGCAAATGTCTGGTATAATGGAGCTTTTTGAATGATGTCCAAATGCTAAAGTGCTGTAACTGCATTCTAAAATTCTTAAAACTATTTCTATTTGTCACTAATTGCAATATGCTTCCTTAGATTCTTACATTTATTTATTTTTTATTTACTTCTATATACTGTATATGATTCAGTAATTCTCAATAATCTGTTATATTTCCAAAAGAAGAGTAAACCACTGAAACAATCAAAATGTATCATTTTACTTTTTAGCTATTCAAAAGATTTGTCAACACAGATTTTGGTGAACTGGAATCTTTATTCATTTGGAAATTGGGATATGTACTATAAGAGCAACATTGTTAAACCTCACCTCTATGGGTAAATAGTCTCTTCTGAGAATTTCTTGCTGAGAAAAAATACTGATTGTGATGGCCACTGCAATCCATACTACCTCTTAAGGCTGAGAACATTTAATTTTTTGTGCTGTAATTACATGATTATTTTTAAAAGAATTATATTAATTACAGATCTGCCTGCAACACTGAAGTAAAAACAATACCTGTTCCTGAGTTTACAGCATGGAGATCATCTGTTAAAAGCAAGACTGCTACAGGAGAATGATGTGCTTGGACATGTCTTTTCTTGTTTGTGGAAATAAAATTGATAAGTTTTTTTTTTTTACTTTGTGTTGGACATCTGTGTTTTAGACTAGAGATGGTTAGTAAAACCCTCTACACTTGTCAGGCATCAAACATCATCTGCCAGGTGTTATCCCATTCTTGAATTTTACTTGAAACTTTTTGAATTCCATCTGCTTCTTCTGTTGAAGTTTGCTCATTCTCCTGCTTTGGTATTGTGTGTAAATACGGCCAGTTTGCAAAATACAACAGCAAATCATGTATATAAATTAGGAAGAACAGTGGTCCTAGTACAGATCCCTGTGGTACACCTCCAATATACTGTACACCACCCAGATTTGAGCATTCACCCCTTATCTGTGTCTTCTGTTTTCTAATTCTCCAATTCTCACATTTCCCTAAATGTCAACCACATTTAATTTGTGAATTAACCTTTTCTGTGGAACTTCAAACCCAAATTTACAAACAAATATGAAAACCTTTATACAGTTCAGTACACAATATTTTATGCTCTGTGTGGCTATTACTGTTTTCCTTGTTCAATGAACTCTAACAAATTAATTAAGGCAGATCTAGCTTTACCAAATCCATGCTGACTATTCTCTAAACCTATTTATAACTATTGTATACATTATGTAACTGTAGTTGTATGTTTTTATGTAATTATCTTTATGTAATACTCTGCTCTTGTCTACATTAGATAATAGCCTTGTACTTGTCCTAAAAGTAATTATGTTCCTCTTCTTTCCTGTATTTGTATAAGAGATTTATTCAACCATTTGGGCCTTAAAAACATTCTATTTACTTAATTTATCCAAAAATAAATCTTGGGATAAATCATAACTCTTTGAATAAGAGTGTGCTCCTGTGCTACTGGGTCCATCAGGCAGCAGTTTGACGCCAGAGTGTTTGATCGCATGCAACCATCTCAGCATCGTCCCATAAAATGTTAACACGCTGGAGATCTTCTCCAAATGTGCAGATTTTCTTTGGCCTTCCTGTTTTCCGTTTGCCATTAAATGGAGTCCATTGCATGGCGATCGTAGGATATCGATCCTTGTAATCTTCGTGAACCAGCTCTCTGTAGAATTTCCTAATTGATGACATGATCGTGGCAGCTGATGCGAAGTATTCTTTGGAGGCATCGTTGGTGAAACATTTAATTTCTGTGCTATCACGGTCGGCAGGATGATGGCATTGTAATACATACAGTAAGAACATCTCAAAGCATACTGTACTTCAAATCATACCATATTATGATCACAGTTCCATAGTGATTCTCTTAACTATGTTTTCTTCACTCTAGCTTAGTTTTGTGAAAAGACTAGAAAAATACAGCATTCTTATTGTATATAGCAAGGAAGCAGTTCTTAACCATGTGTACCATTTGTCTGAATTTGTTGCTGAGAGAAAGCTTAGTATTTTTGTGAATGTAATTTGTCCCTAGAGCTAGGCTCTTGTCTGCTCTATGGATGATGTCAGCCACTTTTGTTCCCTTAAAACAACATACTGTTGTATATTCACATGCAGTGGTATCAACTGAAACCCTTCTGTTGACTTTCCCAGCAAGACCTTGCCCTAAAAAGCCAAGCTCCTGCCTGTTTTACTGTTTGTATAATGTGCAGTAAGCCTTCCAGAATGTAACTTTCTTTATCTCTATTCTAGACAAGCCTACCAGATATCATACCATTTCCCTTTATCTTTTAAGTAAGTGAACAAGCCAAGTCTGTTTAGTATCTCTTATACCAACTGCAAGGAATACTGCAGTACTGCACTACAGTGTGTGGATATCTTCATGCTTGCACATTTCTGACTGACACCTATAGCAACTAGTTCTTGTAAAAGTCTAAGTAGTCTCTGTAACGGATGCCGGTCCAGGCTCCCGTGAAGCGAAGTTCAGGATCCTATGTGGATGGTATAATCTGTAAGTAAGTGGAGAAGGACATCAGGGGAGGAGACGAAGCGGATCAGGACAGGTTGACAGACAGGGAGGCGTGACGACGGTGATCCGGTGCTCGGGGGGCATGGCAATGCCAAACAAGTTCAGGGAGTCCAAAAGGGGGAATCCGGGGTGCAGTTCAAAGTCCAAAACCAGGGGATCCATCCAAAACGATACAGTTGTGTACAATAGCAACTCCAACAGGTACTGAGGTACCAAGCCATGCAGAGCCTCATAGGTGAGCATGACGATTTTGTAGTCAGCACGAAACCTGATAGAAAACCAGTGCAAGGACTACAGTACAGGGCTAGTATGATCACTTCCACTAGACTTGGTCTGGCTGCTGAATTCTGGACATGCTGTAGTTAGTTCAATGTGGATTTAGATAACCTAACAAGAAGGACATTACATTCACTTCTTCAAGAAAAAATAAAAGTATTAACCAGATTTTTAGCAACATTTAGCAACAATATAGGATGTAGTCTAGTGATATTTCTGAGGTGGAAGAATGATGTTTCTGATCATGGGGTCAAACATTAGGCCTGGATCAAATATCACCCCAATGTTCTTCAATTTAGATTCAAATTCAGGTACTGCACCATCCACAGATAGGGTTACTGCATTGGCTTTACATAGTTGATGTGGCATGCCCAGAAGCAGGACTTCAGCCTTGCCATTGTTCAAATAAAGTAAATTTTGAGTCATCCATGTTTTTATGTCAGAGATGCAACTAGACAGGACAGAGACATGTGATCATAATAGCTGACCAAGTGGGAACATGTTATTGCTGAAAAGTAGAGGGCCCAGTAGCAAGTCCTGAGGAACTTCAGACTTAATGAGTCCAACTTCAGAACTGAAACCTCCAAGAAAGACAAAGTAACAATCAGTAAGGCATTTATGTCACGGACGTCCAAAGGGACTAACCGTGGGGAGCAGGAGAGCGGAAAAAGACCCATATGCGTAGCGGCGAGACGGGAAAAAGGCCCGGGCTCATTAGTGCAAGGAGTTCAGGAATGCCGTATAGAAACCTATGCCCTCAGGGAGCGGACGTGGGGCGCCCTGGTGCTAGGCGGGTCTCAGGACATCCGAACATCAATGCTGAGCCAGGACAGAGTGCAAGACCCGGAAATATATAGCCCAAGGGAAAGAGAAGGACAGGAAGGACAGCAGACCGGAAACTAGGGACAGGACAGAGAAGGAGCGCCCTCTGGCTGCAGAGGGCATGACACAGAGGGCGTGACAATTTAAGACCAATCTCAGACACTCCAAATACAGTGTCAAGACAAGAGAAGAAGATACCATGGTCAAGGAGAAGAAGGAAGGATAGAAAGAGAAACAGAATCAGAAAACCTAAGAAGATTGTTAGTGATCTTAGTAATTATTTTGACAAAATGGTGCACATGTCTATCCAATCAGAGGTTGAGGTTATCCAGATAATTAGCATGCAATCACTGGACAAAAATATTTAAATATTTAATATATAAAGTCTTGTATCCATCTGGCCTTAAAGTTTAAATTGTATATCTCTCTGACTATAATAGTTCTTAAAATATGATGATTATATGGCCAACCACTGTGTGATTTATGCAGGAAAGATGTACTAAAACATTGCCCCTCTGAGGAATCTTTGTAGTTCATTGGAGTGAACGCATCATGAAGAATAATATCAAACCGTATTGTAAACAGTTGGTCATGTTGAAGATGACTGTGTTTAAGCATCTTGAATTGTTTAGACATCCAGCTGAGATTGATCAAACTTTTATTGTGTACAGAGCACTGCTGGTTAAACATGACTTAAAGAAGCTAAATATGGGTTTAAACACTGCCTTGTAATATGCTCAGAAAACAGATAGCCTGGAATCATCACATTCTCACCCCAGACTTTATTCGTACCATGAAGATATTTGGTTTTAGTAGCTAATTAACATGGGGGACTCATTCTGCCATGTCCTGAGAGATACCAGAGTATCAACTTCTACAACATGGCAGTTTTACCTGATCAAGACACCCACAATCCTTTGTGTAAAAGAAGTGGCTCCTGTTCTCTGTCATGGAACAAGCATCCAGACCGATAAATATGAATTAAAATGTGCTCAAAGATTTTGATTTTCTTCTCTGAGTAATGGTATTGGGAATTTAGAAGAATTCAAAAGAATTCGCTTTATGAAGTAATTTTCATGACTTTGTCAGACATTTTAAAAAACCTCCAATCAGCTCAACAATGACAACATCACAACACTGCTTTTGAGAGCATGGAGCTTTGGGTTGTGTTACTGGATTAAGAGATTTATGAAATGGGAATAAAAACGGGCCTACAGTGGGGTACCTCCTGTCTTTAAAAGCCTGTCAAAACCAGCCCTCTAATTGTCTTGCAGTGTTAAGCCTGTACTAAAGGTTGCCTAATGGGTGTCAGAGCACAGCAGAGGATGTCTGCATCATGTCCTTTATACATTTCTCCACATAAAATTCCTGAATCCCTACAGAATCTGGTAAAGAATTAGAAGAAGGTTATATTGATTGTCCTTTCATGGTCAGAAGGTTCCGGGATTCCGTCAGAGTATGAACAGGGCCACCTCTCACCTGCTCCCTTTCCTGAAGATCCTGAGCCTCCCAAAGGAATTTGCAGTGCAACTTGACCCTTTCAGCTGAACAGCCTGGATCTTTAATGAAATCAATTCATTCATAAATGGTTTGCACAGTCTATAATTCTTTTGATGATATCTAATTAAAAACAATCGTTTCATTAGTGCCCCCAACAAAATGTTGATGCTCTAATAGTTTTCTTTTTACTGGTTTAATTGTGATTCTCATGTAATGACATTGGTCTGTACAGACTTGTTAAGATAAAATAAGGATTGTCAGTGATATAACCCCTGATTGTGATGGGGTGTTCACCAATGAAATACTGCATCAGTCTGAAGACTGATAGTAAAGTGTCTATAACCCTAGAATTTCACTAAATTCATGGCTTTTCTTAATCTTGCAAAATTGAAATTTGTATGAGCACAGTAATAAATGAAACCAAGAGTATTTCTTAATTTATATATGGTATCCGCACAATGTTTTATCTATAAAATAGGTCGCCAGGTAAGG